>NW_027659978.1:0-1000 GCF_963082525.1 Nesoenas mayeri
CGAGGACGAGGCGCCGCTGGGGGGGCTGCCCCCCCCCTCCTCGGGCTCCGGGGGGGCCGCCTCTGTGGGGGAACACCCTGAGTCCCCAAAACCTGCGACCAACAACACCCCGACCCCCCGGCTTCACTCCAGGACCCCCACCCCAGCCGGGGGGTCAGACCCCCAGGGACCCCCAAAAACCCACACGCAGGCATCCCCAACCCCCATGGAGCCCCCAACCCCTGCCCAGGGGCCACAGCCCCCCCGAGTCCCCAAAACCTCCCCCAGGGTCCCCAAAACCTCCCCCAGGGTCCTCAAAACCACCCCCAGGGTCCTCAAAACCCATCCTGGGCTCCTCCCCCAGGACGCTCGTTGTCCCCCCTGGGGGTCCCGCCCTCCCCATCCTCCCGCATTGACCGTTGGTGTTGGGGTCCCCCGAGGCCCCCCCATTGTCCCCTCCCAGGGGCCACAGACCCCCAGGACCCTCATTGTACACTCCTGGGGGTCCCCCCCAGGACCCTCGTTCTCCCCTCTGGGGTCCCGCCCCCAGCCCCCCCGCGCTGACCGTCGGTGTCGGGGTCCCCCGGGGACCCCCCGCTGTCCCGCGGGCGCTGCAGGTCGCGCAGCCGCTGCGCCAGGAGGCCGGTTCTGCCGCCGCCCGCCGCCGCCGCCGCTGCGCCCGGCTCAGCCGCTCCTGGGGGAGCCCGGGCGGGGGGGGACCAGGGGAGGGGGGTCACCTGGGGCGGGGGGGGCACCCGGGGAGGGGGGGTCACCTGGGGCGGCGGGGTCACCGGGGGCGGGGGGGACCAGGGGAGGAGGGTCACACGGGGCAAGGGGGGTCACCCAGGGAGGGGGGGTCACCTGGGGCGGGCGGGGGTCACCGGGGGCGGGGGGGACCAGGGGAGGGGGGTCACCCAGGGAGGGGGGGTCACCGGGGGCGGGGGGGTCATGAGGGGCTGGGGGGGTCACCAGGGGCGGGGGGGGCACCCGGGGCGGGGGGACACGAGGGGACACCTGGGGG